>NC_031773.1:16824839-16873872 GCF_001522545.3 Parus major
GATAAAATCTCATAGCAACCTCCATCTAATTCACTGTACCTCTTACATTGTATAAATAACAAGATAAACAAGGAAACTCTGCATGTTCTTTGTTGTTTATTTTTCTGAATACTTTCTTTTCCTGGAGGCATAAAATTGCTGAATGATTCCAAGGAAAGATGACACAAGCCCATTAGAGCCAAACCACCAATTAGTGCCACTTTCTGGGTTTCTTATTGATCCCTTGCTTTTTGTCCATTTACTCTGTAAATTTCTAAAGGCATGGCTAATGTCTTTTATAGTTCACATTGCAGTTGCCACAGGATAGTTTTTACCATGCAATCTTAAAATAAGAAAACACTGCTAATGACTTCTCCCCCCATAAGCATAATGCAATGGCTGCAAGGGAAAAAATTACCTGAAGAAACCTATTTCTGCAGGAAGTTTCTTTCCTCTTTTTGTACCAATTTGACAGGCAGAAGTTGCTATTTATAAGGTAAATGGTATTTTTACTAAAGCTATCCTATGATCATTGTCCATAGTTGACTTAGACTGTAGACTGAATTTTTCTCTCCGGTAAGAGTTTAGGGTATCTGTATAGAATTTTATTACTTGCAAGTGCTTCAGGTTCTGAAATTATCATCTTTTCCAGCATCCCATAGCTGAGAATCCAATTGTTTTTTATTATGTTTGCATCTTGAACAGGTAAATATGTAACATTTTCATTGCTGTAAATCAGTAAATGCTGTTGCTTGACACATTTTATGTACTTAGTATTTTGACAGGAGATAATCCCTCCATTTCATGCTTTTACTTCTTTTCAGCATCTTCACACTGAATAAACATCCCAAACTGTGATAATTGCCTCCTTTTGCCAACAGTCCGTACCTGATTCTTTAGTGGGTCATTAACTTCAATACAAATTACTAATTGCAGAAAACATACAGTACTCATACTGATCAACCTAAGGAGAGAAGACTATTCTTTTTTCTTTTTAAATCTAGTATATTCATTCCATTTCATATTCTGAATCTGGAAACAAGGCTAATAACATTAAATAAGAAATATTTTGTCACTTAGGGACTATTTCTTCACTCACTAAATCCTATAATTCCAGACTGTAGAAATTTATTTTATTAAGGTGGTCTGTTGCCAGAAGCTTCTGAAACTTTAAAAAAAAGTTATCTTACCTTTTCTAGTGGTAAGTTTATAAAAAGAAAATATAGCCATCCCTAGAAAAGGCATTGTCAAATTGTAGTAGACATTCTTATCTGTGTATTCATCCACTTAAGATGAACAGTGCTTCCTGCCAATAATATTTAATGTGGAGGTTTACTTTAGGATTAGACCCTGCTTTTTGCTATCATATTTTTTCCTTCCAGACGGAATTGCAGTCAGAGAGAAAGGAATTCTGAATGCATCCTGCTTGATTATTTGATTGTGGGGTTTTTTGTTGTAGTTGGCTTTTGGAGTTTTGTGGTTTTGGGTTTTTATGTTGTTCTTTTTGCTTGTTTGTTTTTGTTTTAAGCAGAACATATTACACGGCTCTTCCTTTGGGTTGAAATGATCTTTGCATTTGACAAAACACTGATGGTTCTGCTCATGTTGTTTTTTACAAACCTATGCTTCATATACCTGTAAATAGGAGTAATGTCTGTCCCTTACATCTTCCCAGGAAAGATAAAAGGAGACAACTCACTATGGGTGTGTTACCATCTGTTTCCTAATTTTGTACTTACTATCCTGTTCCCATTGACTGGAATAAAATTCTAGTAACTGATTTTACTGACATCAGAATTATGTCTTATTTGTAGGTGCCTCTGTATCTCTCTAGCACTGTTCAGAAAATAAAAAATAAGTATTTGGTTGTTTCCCAGACACCTAACTCAATATAAACATTTCTCAGAGAAGCAACCTCTTCATATAAATTCCATACTCATACTAAGATTTTCAAAGGAATATCTTTCTTGTCTTGTTCCTTCATAGGTTCTGTAAGAAGAGAATAGTGGATCATAATAAGATTTTAAAGTTATAAACTAAGATAAACACATTCTTCTCTATACATCATTCAAGTTTCACATTATCACAGGAAGACCAAGCATCATTTCAAATAGACAACATGAGAAAGTGACACATTACAGTTCATTTATAAAGTAGCCTCATTACAAAAATTACACAAAATTATGACATTTATGTTACTCTCAGACAGATGAACCTGAAGAAAGCTACTAACCTGGATATTATGAATAGACACCATATTTTATTCATTCTTCAGCACAGCTAGGTAACCAGATGGGCTCATTTTGTGTTTCTTACACTGACATTGTGCAAAGTGACACAAGAACTCTACCTGGGTTTTTTGAATCAAAAAGAAGTGAGTCTGCAAAAGAGAATTTACTCAATTGGACAATTATAGTGGACATGTAGAATATAATATTTGAGAATTTCAATCTAATTCCATTATTTTAAACACAGGTATACTGTTGGCTGCTCTCATATCAAAAGTATAATCTCAAAATGTAATAAAAGTATTGAAAGTTCTTTTACAGCATTTGTGCACAAAAATTTAGACTTTATAAACTTAATATAGCTATGAGGACATGAGAAAAATCCTAACAAGATAAAAACATTGATTGACATATATACAACCAGATTTATTTCAAAAGTACTTGATGCCTTGTCTTTTTTTTATCTGTCTATTTTTATACATCTGTGATACCTTTGTGACTTCATTTTCATGAATCTTATCCTTGATTCTTTTGTGATATGAACATGGGAAAGAAATTCTGGAGGTTTTTACATACTTCTTTCGGAAAATTGAAGCAATCAACAAAAAGAATTCCAAAACAAGAAAGATATAAACCTCCATCATTCCCCAGATTTCTTTTAGCTGTTGTTTACATTATATACATTGTATTGTATTTATACAACAATTATTCTAGGAATTATTTTAGTATTAGCAAGTGTTTGTTTAGAGAAGATGCATAATGTGATTATAACACTAGGAATTTGCTAAGATGGACATCTTATCTTTTCCTGCGCCTGAGACCCAGAATGAATTATCTTCTATTCAGAGCTTTTTTCTAGCATGATAATTCCTTTGATCATGAACATTCATTTTACCTCATGAAAATACACATGAAATATCTGCTCTCTCCCTGATTCCCATTCAGTAACTGTCACACTCTTTTTGTAACCTATTAGTCCACAGCTTTCCTGTTCATGTCTCTGAATGAACTAAAGCCCATTTTTCATGTCTATTACACAGTTTCTAACTAGAAGAAAATTTCACTTTAATACATTCAATTAATAAAGAAAAATAATTCAAAATAACCTTGAAATTTGGCTGAAAACATACAAACAATGATGGAGAAAAGATTTCCTTCTAATTGTGTTTTCTGTTGTTTTTACTTACAGTGCATTCCAATGTTTGTACATGTACACATACAACTTAAGGTATGTGTATCCTTTTAATTTATAAGAACTGAAATACCTATTCCAATTCACAAGGTTTCTCTTCATGTGCTACTATGATATGAAATAAGTGTTGAGAAAATTGGGTCTATTTCCTTTCACTTTTAAACAGTAATTTAGCTAAGAGAGTTTGTGCTAATTATCTCTGCACAAGCTGTTCAAGTTATACTAGGTAACAAGTCTGCAATTCATCCCTGACTAACTGTATTGATTTCTCCCTTGCCAGCTATAATCAGATAAATAAACCAATAAGCAACACTTGTTCTTATCATCTGTGCAGTTCAACAATACTCAGCTTAATTTACTGCTTTCTGGCAAACATCCCTGCAGAACTTACCCTTTTCATATCTAACTGGCATACGAGCTATCTGCTCATACCTGATATATCATTTCCCTAATAGCAGAAAAGTAAAGCAAAGTGAATCCCTAATGACCATACGCCTGCTTTGGGAGTCACACTCCGCTGCTTTAGTCTTGCTTTAAATCAATGTTTGCATTGTTTGGGGTTTTAAAATCCTAATTTGCTGGTAATAGCAGCTGTTCTCTTAGCTTATGCATGGATACTCTTATTTACTTTTCTCTCAGCTGCAAGCAATACTGTAATTTTGAGAGATTATTTCTGAAATATTTCAACATCCTTGGATCTGACTCTGCTATTTTTGATTTCTGTTTCTCTTGGAAAGCAGGAAGCTTTGAAAATCTCTTTCTTGTTGACAGAGAATTGACATAGCTTTTGAATTGGCCAACCTTTTGAAAAGGTAGATCTAAGATAAGTAGCAAGCATGGAAATTTGTTTTAATATTTAGTCATTTTCTAACTGTGAGCTGGTTTGGAAGAGATTTATATTAGCTATGCACTATGACTCAACCAGAGTAGCACCTTTCTCTTGGATCATTATCTCTTGAGGTTGGCAATTATTCATTGAGTGAGAAAGTCTAACTCTGTAGCTGAGATACAGAAAACATAACTTAAATTTCCTTCTTTATTTAAAGTGTGTGAGAGGTGAAAACCCGGATGTTCTGTATCTAGGTATATCATTATATCAAAATCTATTCTCTTCACCTTAGACATGTAATTAAGAAACACACTCTAGGAGTGGGAAGACATTATGCAACTGCAATTCTTAAATGTCTTAAACATCTCATAGATATCTTTATTCTGCAATATTAAAGGCAATTGATTTTTTTAACATAAAAGATGTTGAGATCTCTACTTCTGTTTCAGAGGGAATAAAATAGCTATCAAGATCTCAATTTTTTTTTTTCTCAGAAGAAAGCATGTTACTTCCCACCCAGTCTTATGTATTTTGCACATTTTGCATCCCTCACTCTAGGGAATGCAACCATAGGAAAAGTACATAGTTTATTCTTTAATAAACTTCATTTTTAACAGCTTTTTTAAAAGTTGCATGAGATTTACTGTTTACCAGTATTCATTACACAGCTGCAAGTGTGACTGCAATGAGTAACTGAGTTTGCTTTGGAATTTTCAAGTGAAGTTTTTTATCTCATAAACTCCTCAGTTGTTTCCTTTCTGAATTTAACCTTCTGCAGTTCTTTTACTTGAGTACGATGATTTCAAGGATTTATACTCAGCTTTAATTTCTCTGCAATATATCTGCTTTCATCTTTTTCAGGATTTGCACTGCAGTTGCACAACATTTTTTCATATTCCTACATAATATAGGGAGAAGATCTATACATTCAAGATCAAGTCTGAGTAGAATAGGAGTAACGTTAGTTTTGAGGCCATTTTATGCATTCATATCCAACAATTGTTAGAATGGTAATTCGAACTAGCTTATAGAAGGATTTGCACCTTCAACAGTAACAACAGGCTGAGAGGAAGAGGTCAAGGTAATTAGAGTAGTTACAAAATGTCCAGGGAAATATGTAATGTGGATTATTTTGTGTCTATGAAAATTCACAAATTTGCATTCTGGACCTATGTGAACAGTTGCTTTGGAAGTGAGATTGGAGTAGGGCATCATTCTGTCAAAGTACACTAGGATCTAGTGGTGTTTCCCACTGGGATGACTAATTTTTTAAAATGTGGTGATGCCTCAAAACTGTCACATATGGCTACCATATGTTTTATGAAACTTCATATATCTATTATCCATATAGGCCATAAGAGTAAAAAAATGGAATGCAGTGAATGTAGTGAGGATATATTTTAGAACTTACTGGCTTTATTTGGAAAAAAAATATTCCAACTATTCTCCTGTTGAACTATTTCAGTATTAACTGACTATTGCAGCCTTGTGTTGTACCACTTAGCAAAAATACTTTGCAAGTTACAAGTGGCAGCAGCTCACATTAAAATTCAGTGTAAAATTTTCAGCATCATTTCCCTTTACAAGAATTCTGAGATTTCCCAAGCCCAAAATTCAGCTATGCCTCACTCCATCTGCTTTTCTAATATAGAAATTATCCACCTGGTCTGAACTACTGTTCCTGCTGTAATTGGTAAATCACTGACATGTGCCCCTGCAGGATGGTAGTGTGACCCCTGCACTCATTAATGGGTGTCTGCTCTCCTCTCGAAGCTGAGTTAACTAGCAGTTTCATTGTAAATCTCAAAATGTTACAGCAAGTGGCATTTGCGTTATAATAACCTTTGTAACCCTCTGACAGCTCCTCCAGCCTGGAGCTCTGAACACAGTTTAATATTTTCAGATAAATTACTACGGTTTTCCAGGGGTATAATATGTGCTTATAAGGATTTTTAATTAAGATCCTCCCTAGGTGTCCCAGAACACAGGAGCAAAATACCATTAAATTATGGATCAGGATTGGGCCCCTATTGCGTAAAAAGGGTAAAATTGCTTTGCTCGTTTGCACAGCAGCCAAATCCTGTTAAAAAATTCAACAGTCCTGTAAGTGAAATGTGTCCTCTCTCCCTCTTCATAATGTTAATAAACTCTAGACCAATAATTAAAGATTCCTTCAATTTTCATACTCAGTCAAGAAATTGTTAAAGATTACTTTAACTCACTTGGGTCTTAGACATAAAACAGTTTTCTGAACTCTGCCTGTTTTATGTCAGTATCTCAAGCTGTTAAGTCACTGTGATTCATGTTCCAGTATTATCCGCTTTACTTTTACATTGGGATTGTTGGTACTGCTGCAGCACTCTAAAGCATAACTAAATACATGCTATAACCCTAATGTAATATATTGGTCCAATATAAAAAATTAGATCAATCTCTTGGCCTAATGTATGAAGCAAAAATTGGTAGGTCATATACGGTCCCTCTTGGCCCTAAAATAATGAAAATAGTAAGAATAATTTTATAGCATTTCAAACAATCATTGCCACAGCTGAAGTTTGTACATCAAGGTCAAAATGACTCATTCAATATGCACATAAACTGAAGACCAGATTTTCAAAAGAAATTATCTCTTGCTTCAGCAATTAAAAAGAATCTGTATTTTCATAAAACCCAAGTACCCAGCTTGCCAAGTACCTCACACAATCTGGTTGCTAAGTTTTGTAAGCTGTTTTAAAAGTACAGTGCTGGGAGAAGTAATTGCAGCTTTTATGGTTGTACAAAAAAATTTTTTACACCCTTTTTCTGAGAGGAACAGAAACAAATTGAGATATTTACCATATTTACTGCATTCATGAAAGATTCTTCAAAGTTAGTACACAGGAATGTACTTTAGTTTTGGGCATCATCAATAGCTTGTGTCAGATAGTACTCATAAATAACACCTGGTTAGGATGTAGGTATCTTGGTAACTAACTTTGTATGTATCAGATGAATCATTTTCTAGTTGCACTACCTACATAGCAATTCAGGAAGGAAATAAACTGATGAAACAGTTCTTATACTATTTTATTTGTAATAATCTTACAATATTTTTTGACAAAAGTGTGGTGAGTTAATTGTCAGTGCTGCTAATTCCAGAAGTCCTGCCATGCTCACAGTGCCCGAAACTTGGGAAGCAAGCCTGTGTCTGTCTCTGCCCCTTATTTAATTTTCATCCCATTTCATTTTCCCGTGCTTATTGGTTTTATTCAGAATGTATTGATAATATTTTTGTACCCGTTTCAGTGGAAGGTGTCTGTGGCCATGGCAGAGGGGTGGGAGGAGTGGGGAAGGAGCTGATCTTAAAGGCCTTTTTTAAACCAAACCATTCTGTGGTTCTATTATTCTATGATTTTTTTTTACTGTTATGCTGTCAGGAGGAACATGTTCATCTTTTGGGAGACACAGTTAGGATGGAGATGACGCAAATCAGTATTGAAACCACCTCTCCTAGAAAGATTGTTACATGTAGAACATATTTTGAGCATCTAATCCTTTATATTTGGTTTATGTATTCATTTATTTCCATTTATAATTTTCCGACTTTCAAGCTTTGATTTTAAGATCAGAGCTTAATACAGTAGTATCTATTTCTTTTCTCATTGTAGCTAAGCAGCTATCTGTTCTGATGGCTTCTGCTCTCTTTCAGACCTTCAGCTCACTGATTTTCAGCTTGTGCTACCACTCTTCCTGACACCAAAATATATTTTTCCAAAGCAATAATCTGCATCACTGAAGAGATTATGCAATTAAACACTGTCAGGGCCCCAAATAGACCAAGATGCCTTGTAACATCTCCCTGCTGCTCCTGGGAGCTCAGTTGCCTATAGTCAAGGTCAGATTTCATTTTCTTTAGCTGTATGACCTGGGATCAGACCACCATGCACAGCTAAGCTGTGAGAAGGAGCTGCAGAGTCTTTGTCCCCTTTTCTTGGGAGCTGTATTCAAGCTGAGGCCCTAACTCTATGCTCCTTTGTGAGTTCTGTCCCATCTGTACCTCTTCCCAGCACTGCCCCTGCTGTCCCTGAGCTGGATTCACTGAATTTGCTCCCTAGCCTGGCCTCGGACATGCATGGACACCACTGGCAAGCACAGGGCTATTCTCTGGTCTCTGACACTGAAACCTCTGCTCTTTTTGCATAGTTACTGTGGATAGTGTCCCTCGTGGGTGGGATCACTGCCCTGCCACCCTTGTCCCTCCTGTCTTCCCTTCCAGCGCAGCCTGTCCCTGCTGTCTCCTAGAGTAACATGCTCTGTGACACCACATTAGGAAATGCAATGGCTAAAGATGATGTATTCTGAAATGTACTTATTAACAGTGTGACTATTTCTGAAATGGAGAGGGTGTTTCCAGATAAGGACTAATCTTACTAGCTTAATCCTTGAATACAGAGCATAGATGAATAATGGTACTCTTTTAATATAAGTGACTTCTGTTACTTTGCACTGAAGTTTTCTCTATGAAAAAATATGTCAAATATTTTTTCAATAGATTCTTGGACAGTAAATTATTTCTCGTTGCTCAGTTAAGTATTTTCTTATCCTGCTATGCACAGAATTAGGGAAGAGGGAAGGGGAAACCTTGAATAATAAGAAAAATGACAAATTGCACATGTTAAAGTGAAAAACTGCTAAACTTGAAGCCAGAAATTAGCTATGTGAGATAATGCAGAAAAACATCTTCTGACACAACTGACAAGTGAAAGAAGTTGTGTCTTGGGGCACTGGTGTTGGTAAGCACGTGGAGAAGAGCCATGATAATATTTCAAATGAAGACAGCTAGTACCAACCATGAAACTTTCTCATCCAAAACTGTTGTTTTTCTGGTAAAAGATTTAACATTTGAAACACTTGTTCCTAATATATTGCAATGCAAATAAGCTGTACACATGTTGAATAGTTCATTATGAAGAGGTTATTTGTAAGTTGCCGAAAATCTTCCTAGAGGCAGCACTTTCAAGAATGAAAACCAGTATTTAGGCTCTTGCATCACAAGTGGATAAACCAGGCAAAGATATACAAGCAGTTGACAGATCTCCAGGAACTGTTTTGAAAGTAACTGCTTCAGGCTTAGACTCTCTTTTTTATTTAGTATTTAAATTTGAGGGCTCTTATAGTGAAAATCTCTTTTTCATAGATCAGTTTGCAGTAGAATAAGGATGTAATCTATTCTGTTTATTTGAGGAAAGAAGCTTTCTTCCTCCAAATTCTCACTTTTGTCATTTCTCATTTTCTCTTCCTCTCATATATGATCATATACATATGTAATTTTTGCCTAAAACCTGAATTTATTGAAGTGTTCACTGTCAAAACTTGTTGTTAAAGATGGAGAGTTACAAACATGGAAAAAAAATCCTATCCATGCTGATACAATTAAAGCCGATTAATCTTTCTGGTGGTGTTTTGTGACATTAAATGATCAAAGGAAAGAAGAGATTCTATCAGTTCAAAGTCTATCTCCACTTGGGGGCTTTGCTAATACAGCTGTTTTTAAAAGCTTCTGTACTTCAGATTAAATTTTTAAGTAAATTACCTAAAGTGGTAGTTAATCAGCTTTCCCTCCTTTCTCTCTGTTCAGAAAGGCCCAGTCTGACAAGACTTAGCTCTTGTGCAGCTGAGCAAAAAGAAAGGATGGGTACCAGTGTGGAGGAAGAGAGAGCAGTCGATGATGCCCAAGCAGAGTAAGAGGCTTCTGGGTTCTGTTCCTGAAACTGGTAGGGAATTTTAGGGTAAGTAGGAACTGGAAAAATAAGTAGAAATAATTTTAGAAAGAAAATGCCTGTTATGACCTTCCTTCACAGAAAAATTTTCACTTGCCATGAAATTGCATCGTCTGTCTCTCACTGGATCCATGAATTCTGAATCTCTTGCTGAAGAGCATTTTACTGAGAGAGATTAAAAGTGCTCTTGTTTTCCATCCCTTCTCCAGGTCTGATCTAGCTTCATTGTTGAAATAACTTCTTGAGGAATGGAGCTGTGACTTCAGATGTAGCTGTGGAGGAAGAATAAGAAGGTTGATAGGCTGGAGGGATTCATGTACCAGAGTATTTGAGTTGGGACAACGCAACTGTAGCTATAGTAGTGAAGCTGGATAGGTGAAACCAATGAAACACTGAGCACCAAAGAAATCACAGAATATCTTATTTTCTTTACCTGTAAACAGGTATGTTAGAACCAGACACTCGTTTCTACAAAATTATAATACATTTTATACTGACTTAGTTTGCTGGTTCCATATTTCAGATGGAAAGCAGAACTTTTTTGCTTGACTATTGAATTTCACATCATTTTATGAAGCAAGTTACAAAATGCTGTAAAAATTTGAAAGCAGAAACCTAAGACTTCGAGTTTTGAATATATGCTGGAACCAAATGAATTTGTAGCTAACAGAGAAAATTATGGTGTGTCCTGAAGGAGCAATACATCCTGTCACATACTTTGGGAGTGGGTAAAGGAAAAGGTCAGAATTGATGTACCATGGCAAGAAAATTACTCTAGGTGCTGCAAAAGGTAATTTCTTTCCATAGAGAGATGAATCCGTGGATTAAATACTTTTGAATTGAGCCTCAGCTCTGATAATTATCCATGCACTATTCATCTATTCATCCAGGAATTAAATAAAGTTATCCTGGATAAATCAAAATTTTTTGACATTTTCTTAAACAAAAAGTTTAGATAACTACAAAGTATATATCTGTTATAACTTAAATGTATTCACATGATACAATGACCAAAAAAACCTAAACCTGACAACAATAAATATAAGTTTATTTTAATGCATCAGATTCTTCAACTGATTCTGTAGAACTATCCACATGGTTAAAAATAAAAAATTTTAATCTTTCCCCTCTGTGACTACAATTAAGAGCTTACAAAAGCTGCACTTAAATGAGCAGGTAATAAAAAAATTATAAACTCTTTGGTACGTGATGGTAATGTAAACAAAATTTATACATGAAAATTATAAATCACTTTAGAAATGCCTGCAAAGGTATGAATCTGATTTATTTCTAAATCCAAATCAGATTATTTTAATTGAATTGATGTTTTTTAGGGTTTTCTCTTAGAAGATATAATAATAATAATAATAATAATAATAATAATAATAATAATAATAATAATAATAATAATAATAATACAATGTGGTTATATTAAAAATAAACATTAGGAAGTATTGTCAGCAGTAGTGAATGAGTGACGTTCTTCAAAGCACTTGGGTATAATTCTGGCTTCTTTGAGGTCAAGTTAATCCCAGTGGAGTCAAGATTTCACTGACAGGTAAGACATACAACTTCACAAGAGTTAGGGTTTTATACATCATTGATCTCCAAAAATAAAATAAAGGAATGAATACTTCTACAAGCGGTTCCTCTTTGGTTTTACTCAACAAAAACAGAGCAGTTGATAGAAGTTACAGAAAAAATGCAAAAGTAAAAAATCTTTTTTGAAACTTGGTTCCATAATGAAAGTATCAAATTATCTAATAAGGAAAAGAGATTAAATAGTCCTTCAGAAAACTTATCAAAACAGATGACTTAATAAAGAAATACCATTATTCATACAGCAGTGTCTTAACATTAGTCATCACAGTTATGAAGCAGATTGACAAGGACAGTAAATCCTGCCTCATTTTCCACCTTTAAATATGTTGAGGTGTTATCCAAGTTTCTTGGACAGCTCTTAAATTCTCTAGCTGAACTATGAGTATATATTAACCTTTAGAGTTTATTGGTTTTAATTAGTTTTCCTGGCAGCAATGACAGTGAAGGGATACAAAATTAACTAAAACACATGGTATCTCAGGGTAATTCTAATAATTTTCCTTGACCAGTAATTTTTGAACAAATGCAAAATGTTGCTAATATATCCACCATTCTTTTTGTGAAATCAGTGCAACTGTAATTTTATTTTGTGTGAAATAGTACAAAGTATGGCAATTTTTTACTGCTGTTCAAATAACAAAAAAAAATATTATCAGGGGAGACAAAAGGGGTGTATGTAGGAAGAAAAAGAAGACAGCAGAATATATAGCAACAAAAGGAATAAAAAAAAAAAAGTTAAAACAGTTAAAAAAGGTTAAAAAAAAAAAACCTAAAAATTGAGGAAAATGTATGGAAAACAGCCAATAATAAAGGGTGTACAGAAAGAGAATTACAAAGTCAAAGGAAACAGATTGGAAATAAAGGAATGTGACACACACACACAAAAAAAAAAGTTAAAAAAAAAAACGACATTTTAAAAGACAGTGCAAACAGAAAGATATAAGGGAAAATAATGAAACCTTACAATTTAGGGATTGGTTGGGTGGCAAAGAAATGGAAGATGGATATATACATAGAACAATGCCTGGAGGAGAAAATCCACCAAACATAAATTTAAGGCAGCCCCCTGAAATTTAGGGTACTTAAATTGTGTATTTGGCAAAGAAAATCAGGGGGATATTGTTTATTGATCATATTGACAATAGAAACCGCATATAAACATATACGGTAGGCCACTGAATGCCTCCTGAAATCTTAATTTTATGCCATTCATTTATTCTGTAATGTGGAAAAACAGTGCATATTTTCTTATTTTGATACAGGTGTTGTTTTCTGAGGGGGAGTAGAAATAAACCAGAAAAGTCTGATGATTCTAGAAATGATGAGATAGAAAATACCAGTGTGTGTCTCCTGCCTGCAGTAAAACCTAGAGGTGTTTAATATGAGATGCTGTTTTCGTTCCCCCTCTGACTTAGCAATGTGCAATATTATACAGTATGACCTGTGTCACTTTTAATGAGCATTAACATCATTTCAGAAAAACTTAAGTCCATTAGTAACAAAAATCTGCAAGGTTGGCTAGAAGGTGTCTATTTGATTACCATGATGACTGCCTCCACTTGATTTGTACAGTCAGCTTAGACTATTGAGATGTAAAATGAAGCAGTTTTTATATATTCTGTTTTATCCAGAGGCTATCATTTTCTAAGTCATTTCTGGACCTAATACAACATAGAAATTGAAAAAGTTGGAGCCAACAATTTTTCATTTTGAAACATCTTTTTTTTTAAATTTGGAAGATGCATATTTCATGGCACACCTAAAGCTAGAATATTCTGTGTTGCAACAGTAACTAATTTATGGTGACATTTTAGATTTAGGATATGAGAAAGTACCTTTAGCTGGAAATAAAACTTTTTAGCATTGTGTAGCATTGCCACAAATTGCATTCTCATGTTTAATTACGACTCAAAATATCAGTATGTTTAAGTTGATGTGAAGTACTTGTACTTCATATGTTTGTATTTCCAGAGAAAACTTAAAACTATGTTTCCTCATGGAGAATACCTTTGCTTTTCTATAGATTCCACCCAACATGTGCAAATTAAGGAAACAATAATCTTTTGTCATTTCAGGGTATTCTAGATACATGTTATTGTCACATGGACACTGCAGACTGGTTTTCATCTCAGTGGTAAAGAATGATAAAAAGAATTTTCAAAGGTGTTAATAATCAAGTGTCACAAAATTCATGTTAAGTACTTCTTAGACTCTAACCATAATTATTGAATGGTATTTCAGGAGTATTTCCTTCAGGCAAGAAAAATCCTCAATGTTAGGAAAAAGGCTACTAACTGAAAATACATTGTAGTTATATTTGTCTCTCTATTTTGCTTTCAACAGTGTATTCTTATCTATCAATTCCCTTGAACAAAATTTTCTATTTCATTCACTAAGTGAAAATAAAAATTAAATTCAAGTTGGACAGAAGAGTATCATGTGAACAAAAATCAAGCAACATAAGTATTTATATTTCAATATTATTACTGTTTAAGAAAAAAATTAAGAAAAACATCTGTATATCTACCATTTTGACACAGCATTGATGTTTTCTGCATGCACAACTTAGTCACATTTTAGTGCTTAGAACAGTTATACAGAAGAGGTAATTTTAATTAAATCAAATAAAAATTTCTAAAAAATATAAGCAAATTCACTTAAAAATACGGAAAAACAATAAAAATAAATTAATTATTTAGTGTGTCATGTACATCACACAACACTGGTGATTACCTTGAGAATTAAATTTCATTAATGTCTAGAGTCATTGTGAATTATACTAATATGACAGTTTAATAGCATACTGAAAAGGTTGCATACATTAGTGCAGATAAACGTTTGTATTAAGGGGAAATAAAACTACAACACAGAATAAGAAAATGGATTTTCAACAATTAAATTGCTGGGGCCAGGGGAATACTATATGTTTCTGCTACAGGCAAAATACTGAAAGAAAGCATATGTCAGCTTGAATATACTTGAGGCTTGAGGAAGGCAAAATACTTAGCCATCAAATTTAATAAAGGATGTTGAGAAAGATTACTTCATGCCAAAATTTTATCTTAATGTGAATAATTGTAAAATTATAATTTGGGCCTATTAAAAAAACCTGGAGATACACTGTGCATTCTACTTTCAGGAGACAAGAAGCATGACTTGTTCTACTGAATAATTAATCATGAAAAATAATCTTCTACCATATTTCTACATAAACAGTCTTTCCTAAGTACATTTTAAAAATTCTGTTTTCATGTTTGCCTTTTAAGCCAAGCTCAGAATTAAATTTCTAACAAAGAAAAATCCCCAGAATTTTAGATGCCAATCAGGTGAATTGCCCTCAGAAAAATCAGTCTCATTGCCTTGTATGGAAATTAAGTAGTAAGGGACAGGGAGAATGAGTGTGCAGACATATGTATCAGGGTTTCTCAGCAAGTCAGAAGAACCACAAGTGAAGAGTGTTTATGGGAGGATACCTTCACATTTTAATTCCCAATGATTTGTTACAGCCTAACAATTCTTTCATGCAGTGCTTTCTACATATACTGTAGAGCTAAAGGTATTAGAGACAAGAAACACTTGTTGAGTCATTGCTTCACTTTTTTTTTGCCATGGAAAATGACTCTTTATAGTGCTTTTACCTGCGATGACAGTCCTGGAACAAGGGCCATTGCCTAGAGCACACTGCTTTTTATCAGACCAGTGGAACCAACAATTGAAGGGTGCTCAGGCTTTCAGCTGATTTCCATGAGCAATGTTTATAAGAAGTGAAGGATTATTCTGAGCATGCCACTGCTTCATACTCAAGATGCTAAGGAAAAAAGGCTCCTGCATATCTTTCTCAGAAGGCTATTTGGGATCTTCTTTGGGACGTCTGATACTAATACTGTGCTATTAGAAATAATACTGCTAATACAAATTTACAATTCTGCTTCATGGTCCAGGAGCCTAAATAACGTATACTTGAGCTCTTGAGAACTCAAAGTTCTTTTTGTATGAAAGCATGCCACTGTATCATTATATTTACTTCTGAAATATTTAAGATGCTGTGTCAGGGTGCTCTGCCGTGGATGCTCTGCCCTAGAATGCAGTCAAGAAATTCAGACAACGTCCTATTTGCAAAGTTATTATTGGTGGATTGAGAGGGGAACCATATGCTGGTTTTGGTGTTGAATTATGCTAAATCCAGTATGGCAACTAACCCTGAATGAACATTCTAATAGGGAGGCAAAGATTTGGCAGATAAGCTGCTAAGTTCACCTGGAGACATATAACTGGCAGTCATGTCATTTTACACTATAAAAGTCCACCCTCATACAGTTAGGTTCTTCTGACATTTTCTTCTTTGAAGTGGATGAATATTCCTCTCTTGGATAGAGGATGCCCCACACCCCCCCAGGGACACTCCTTGGGGTTAAAACAAAGAGATCTGAGTACGAGAAAACATGGTAAGTTATATCAATCTCTACTTAATAATTGTTTCTTTCTGTTAATAATTGATATAGAACACTATCCTTTACTATACACTACTAATTGTTTTAGCTTTTATACTGTGTAGTAATTAAAATTAAGATATATTTTCTAATAATTTGTCATAAATTTTATTACGTTTGTAAATATATAAATTTATAAATAATAAAATTTAATAAATGAAATTTTATAATAAATAATAAATTTTATTTAAAATATCTGATTTTCCATCTTTAATCTTGTCAGACAACGTTACTTAAATCATTGACAAAGTCTGGGGCCACACTCAGGGTCTTCTCTCAGGAGGAGTTTAAGAAGCAAAAGAGTCCTCTCTCCAGCCTGTGGCTCAACATCACGGCTTCTCTAACAAACTTTGTTTGAAACTCCCACTCCACGCAGAGCAGACGCCTCAGTATATTTAGTAATACTAAAAAATGGACATATTTTCAGGTTCAGTGTGGACATTTATTTCTCAGTTATTCCATTCATGCTGGTCTTTTTATTTTTTCAGCTATAAATTGTAATTTTTACTTCTCTAGGAACACACTCTGCTCTTAAGAGGGGACTTGTACAATTCAATACTCTTACAGTCATGGCTTTGACTTACACTGCATTACTCTCTGTTTTGAGGTAAATAATGTGAAGGTATAGAGAAAGGAAATTACAAAACACAGAAGAATAATTGAAGCCTTTCCTGCAGTTACAAGAAGATGTTAGATTGTAAAGTTGACTAGCAAAGAAGAAAAACTGCACTTTTTTTTTCAAGTTTAGTAAAGAAAATACCTGATGATGTGCATTCATTCTATGTGTTACAATTTATGAATCTACAATCTGTGCATGAATTATCATAGAGTATCACATATAAAATTATTTCAATTTTCTATGGGTCAGCATATCCAGATGTCATAAAGGTAGCTGATTTATTCTAGCTGCCTTCCCAGAAGGGTTCTGAATTCCTAGGGATCTTCTGAGATATCTTCCAGTCCTATAAACACTCTTTGGTTTAATATAGTTAATATAGTTCCTACTTCAGTACACAAATAGAAGTTCATATCCTCACTTAAAAAACAAACAAAAAATATTTTGTAGAAAATGCACTAATACCCTTTTTAAATTTATTTCTAGAAAATAAATGTCCAAATTTTTGCATCTCTAAGTGTTCACTTTGGATTAAAATATTTATGAAACATTTCTCATGTTTTCATAGTCAAAGAATTTTCATTTATGATAATTTTCTAAAATCTTTTTCCATCAGTATTTTTCTATAAAATTTTCATTGGTCTTAAATCTGACAAATCTACAATGCAATTATCAATGTTACTTAATAATAACTGAGTTATATTCCAAAACAATTTTTTTCAAAGAGCCTATGAACCTCTGACCCTAGCAAAAACAAACACACAAACCAGACAAAAGAGCTGTTGGAGCTGAAAAAATACTCCTAGGAAAGGAATGTTTGGATAACTTGACAAAAAAGAAAGACAGGCTAAAGCTTGAATGCTTATGCATGCCACTTGTATTGAAAGCTGTATGGATACAAAGATTTATGGCAGCTGGTAGGCTTTTAATTGGATCTTGATCAGGAAATGCAAACACTGTCCATCTTTAAATACATCCATTAGCTTTTCTTCTACATCAAAAATCTCTTGTGCAATACTCTCCCGTCCAAAACACAGACAGTACTGCCATGGTGATCTGTAAAACAATTGAAAAGAGATTATCTTGCCCCTGTAGACACAAAAATATCAGCCAAATTAATGTTTTATACTTTAACAGCTTTTTGTCTTTCAGATAGGAAGAATTAAGCTTACAAAACAGTCTGTTTTTAAAATGTATGCAGCTTCACAGCTGCTAGTGTGAATCAGTTATGAAAATATCAGTACCCTAACAGAAAAAGACAGTGACCTAGCACATGATAATATAATTAAATTAAGTCACTCAGCCTCAATATCATTCTAAAAATACATCTATTGTAAAATATGCTCTGGGATTGAAAAAATTTGTAAATTAGAACAAAAATTCTTATCTCTTAAAGAACACAAGAAACATGCCAGTGTACAAGAAGAAAAATTAACTCTGAAGCATTATTAGCCTTACTAAACTTGTAAATGTAATATTTGTCAGTTAACATAACAACTCCTTAACTGTTGTAAATTAATCTCATTAAGGACAACAGAAATACACTAATTTACATGTGCCTAGAATCTCTCCTTAAAGCTTTTTTTTCTCTTGTACTCATCTGTTCATGGAGTTGTAAATAACTCTTTATTAATAATAACAAGGAATAAATTTCACCAACAATTTCAGTTGTCTATAACTTGAAAGATCATTTCTGAAACCTATTCCTAGACATAATGCCTATAAACACTTTCCTGTGTGGGACATTCCTTAGGAAATTCCAGTAAAAAAACTGACAACATTCTGACTTTCCTTATCCTCCAAATGCTCTCACAAATGAGAAAAAAAACGTCCATCAGGAAGAGCTCCTTCAAGCATATATTTAATTTCCCTGTTTTCATTTTTACTGTGATGACACACTTCAGTGACTGCAAGATCCAAATTATGGACAAAGAATTAACTGAACACATCAAGGCAATTGTTACGGCATTTTCATTCCTGTAAAGCACGAAAGCTAGAAAGTAAGAAAGAAGGACTTATATTTAAATTACTCTGAGGTTTTGTATTAAGGTGTTAATCTAATGTAGGACCAAGTTGTGAAGCTTGAAAAAACATATGCATTAGGAATGCTGCTAAAAATAAATAAATAAGAAAAATATAGAAAGTATTGATAATATCATTTAGAGTTCTAAACATTTTTCAAAAAGCAGATGTAGAAAAGCATTTATCTAAGGAATCAATTTTGCCTCTGAAAGCTTAAAAAAATGAGTCCTTTAACAAATAAACATACATGAAGTGAGTTAACTGTATAAATGTCAGATAAATCTGAAATCTGACCTTCCTCTGGTTTGGAAACTGGTAACTGAAACAGACAGGAAACTTTCAGAAAGGTAGGTCACATAGAAAATTACAGTAGAAAATATATACAATATCCATGGCTCTTGTTTTCATTTTCTTTTTGGAAGACCTTTAGATAAATCAGGAAGCATAGTACACAAATAAACACAAATAAAGATTTTCACAGTCTTCTCTGTATGTTATTTGACAGCTTCCATATATGAGTTTTCTCCATCCAAAAGCTAGCTATAGAGCAGATAAATTTAAAAGTAAAAGGCTGAGCAGTTCTTTTCGATAGAGTCAGGAATGGGAAGAACTTTGTTTCTTGGTTTTTCCAATCAAAGAAGAAATCCTGAGGGGTTTTTTTGTTTGTATTTTTTTGTTGTTGTTGTTTTTAAAACAAGTCTAAATAACAATGTTGAATTAAACACAATTTTTAACATTTAGATATGAGATAAAAATCCCCCACCCAGATCACACTAATAGACACCTCCCCATTGCATGTTTTCCATTATCCTTCCTTCATAATATAGCAAAACTTCACAGAAAGAAGACAAAAAAAAAGTAGTACATTTTTTCTGGGCCTTATAAACCTCACATCCCCAATGTCTATTGCCTGCAGAAGTGGACATGAACAGAATTCCTATTTTCCCAGATCCTTTAAGAGTATTTATTTTGCCTTTTTCTCAGTTTTACTTACCTTTATCACAGAAGAGGAAATTAGTATTGCCTCCTCAGCCAGAAAAACTACTCAAAAATATCATAATTAGTTGGCAAAGCACTTGGAAAGAATATACAAGTAACAGGATGGTGACCATTTCTAATTCTATACTTTATAAAAATTAATATAGGTACTATTTTAAATACAACTTTATAACTTGATAAAGATACCACTGTGGTACATCTCCACTGCTGATTTTAATGGCACATCTCAGTGAAAATGATTATGCTTAGAAAATTGATTTTTCTGGACATGGTCAACATCCTTGGAGGAAGAAGTAACAATGATAATTTGTCCTGTATATGCTGGTAGCAGAAAATTTGGCAGTACTGCATGTTTTAAAGTTACAGGCTAAAATATTCTGTTTAGGGCATTTGACAATGAAGTGGAATATAACATTTTATAGTATATGTTTAACAAGCTACATTTGGATTACTGCTAATTGTTAGTAGAAAAAACTTCAAATATCAGCGTTGTGGTTTAAACTCAGCTGGAAATTAAATCCCACTCTGCCACTTCCCTCCTCCTATCGCCTCTGGTGAGAGCGAGAAAAAAAGCAGAGTTTCTGAGTTAAGAAACATTGCTTGAAAACAGCAATGAGGCAAGAAACAAACAGTAGCATAAACAATATTAGTGATAGATGTACATAGAAGAGAGGGTGATTCACACATGAAAAGGTGGTCACCACCCCAACCAAGCTCTGTGTGAGCACCCAGACAAAAACAAAATGTGTTTGCCTTTTCTCCCCACCAAAGCCACATCCCCCAGCAGTGATACACAAGGAATAGAGCAGCAATACAGACACGACCAGACAGCTCTAGACTCCAAGCCCCTTGGCCACTGCAAGAAAATTCAGACACAAAGGATCCCACAAAATGAAACCTAAGTAAAAGGAGAAAAAAAAATATTTTTCTAGTAGAAAAAATAAAGTCTGCTTGGGACATCAATCATTGAAGCTCTAATGTACCTCTTGGTTCAATATATTTTCTTCAGATGTGACCATTTATTATTTTTGACATTATTAATAAGTAACTTCTACATATTAATTCATGTAATTTTCATTTGATCATCTATTTTGTACTGACTGATATTCAAAACTTTTGATGTTTGTTAAGACATGAAACATTAATTTACAGAAAACCAATTCTTAGAATTATAAATTCATTTACTGCTTACTATCCAACAGCTGGAAATTAAATCTAGGAGTTTCCCTGAGACTTCAGGATTGTTAGCAACATAAATAGCTTTTCCAGAAAGCTGTCAAGATAGAATTTTAGTTTTCAGACATTCATTTTAATTAATATTTCCACATTTCAAGAACTTTAAAAATATTTATGAAGTATAAACCATGAAAATCCTGCTGAATTTCATGTTGTATTATGAAGATTTTAATGTCTCACTAAAAAAGTATTTCGCTTTACAGAATAAGTTTCCTTCTTTTCAAATATTTATGAAAATATAAAATTAATGGTTTACTGTATAGATTTATTTCCTCACCTCGGGCATCACCCTTTCATTAAAAAAGATTATCTGCATACCCAGGTGTATGTCTTTGTTTTTTGAGTGTTAATATCACAGACAAGATGGTATAATCTAAAAAAAATTGAGTGCTGCACCACAGAAATTAATTAAGAGTGCCTTACATTTCAGTTTAAAATTAAAATTTAAGGTGATCTTAGTTAATTTCCTTCATTATAATTTTCTTCATTATAATTTTATAATTCTACTTTATAGTGATGTATTTATGTTTTTAGGTAAGGTATACATTTCAATATATTCAATAACTTTTGTAGGATATCCAGGGAACTCATTAAAGGCCGTGACCTTGACTAAACTTTATTTAGCCTGAAGGTTACTTGAAACAGTGTTGTGTTTTTTAGAGGTGGTAGTACAACTGCAGAATACTAAATACTTTTTGAAAAAATATTGTCTTACCAAAGTAATTTGAAATGGAAATCGCCTCTGGTTTTACTCCAGATGCTTTTATTTCACTAGCAAAGGAGATACAGTGAGACTGCAGAATATGGACACGGCTGCTTACATTTTGCTGAAACCCACTGTGCTATACATGTCACGACTGCCACTTCCACACTCATGGAGTCAGCAGTGGATAAAGGAAAGACATGATTAAAAGGGAAGCTTTAAGAAGGAATCATATTTGGAGGAGCTTAGAAAAGTTTGACTGAGAAGGAAGAGATTTTCTACTCCAAAAAGTTGATCTAGTAATCCCCATGGGGAACCTGCTCTCTATAGAGTCACCCCATGCAGTGTTTTGTAGAACATGGTAACAACTAGATTGAATCTCTTCTGTCTTTGCTTTTTCTCACTATTTTCACTGTTTAACAGATAAAAGATCTATTTAAAATAATGGATTTTCAAGGTAATGGAACTAGTGGTTTTGTCACGCTTTTTTTTTTTAAGAAATATAGTGGAAATGAAGAATTATTATTTGTATACTAATAGTTAAGAACTAGATCATTTGTCAATCCATTATGAAAATCTTCGTTTCTATGCAATCACTCATCTGTGGTGCTAAGCCACCATGTTTCTGGCTGTAAGAGTAGAGTGACTGAAGCGTTTTTTAAAGGAGAATAGCAAAGAGGCGGTGTAAAATTCAGACCTGGATGACAGAGAGATCTTTCCTTCTCATTCTCACATTGTTTCTTTTCCTGTCTTTCTGGTTGTTTCTTTTAAGAAGGTCAGTATTAAGTTCTCCTCTAAAAGTAGAGTGGAAGATGGACAGCAAACAGCTCACCAGCCTGTACTGAATATATGCTGAACTCTTTCTCTAGATCTGAAGGTGGAGAAAGAACACCAAATCCTTTCTTTCCTGAAACATGCAGATTTGAAATATTCATAAAAACATCTTTGCCTATTGCACAAACAGTAGCCTAGTGTACTATAGTGGAAATATACTTGGGAGATAGGAAGTGCCATACAACTGTTTATTGAATTTAACTTTCTCTCAGTGAGCTATCACAAAACTTCAGTAAAGAGAGATTCTCTTTTGCTACCTGGAGTCCAAAGTGTAAGTCTTCAACCTTTTAGCACAGATTCATGTTAAAATTATTAATATGAAAAATAGTCAAAAATCAGATATCTCAGAAAGCTTTGTGGCTTTTCTGTCAGTCATACAGGTGATATCTCTACAGTAAATCCAAAAATACAAAGACAAAACCATGGGAGCTTGAAGGATTCCCTTCAGCAACCGAAGGACATTGTTGTGGAGAAATACACAGGAAACTTTATGCTCTCTACTTATCAGATTTCAAAAAATCTTCTTTTTACTTTTAAATACAAAATTCCCCACTTCTTTTTTAAGAAATATATATTTTAGTTTTGGAGACTCTGGGAAACTTTAATTATTCTACTATTTGTTTTCTGTATGTAGAATTTCAGATGCCTAACTTCAGCAACAGGCAATTTTACAGGTTCAACAAAATATTTTTGCTATTTAACATCCTTGACGAATACTAATACTCAGAACTGCAGAGGCCACAACAGAAACATTATACTGAAGAATCATTGGTCCCAAAATTTTTGTCTTTTGAGAAAATTTGCATATTTATAGGCATTTTCATATTTTGTGCCTTTATTTACTGACTTCAGATACATGGATGGTTATTACCTGTCACACTGAATGACACTGAAAACAGCTGATTGATTACACAAAGGACTGACTCTCAGATAGAAAGTGCCGTACATTTTGTTTTGCATATTCTCAAGGATACTCCCGAATGAAGATAGGAAATCCTAACTTCTTTTTATGTGAAGAAGAGAGGCAGGGTAAGAAAAATCTGCTTTATTTTATAAGGCTGCAATATTATCAATGTAAAAATTCTTGCAAAGGAGATTATATTTATTTTCCTTCCCCTTCTGTTTTCTAAATATTACTTTGATCTGTTCTGTTAAGGTACTCCTCATGAATATATCTGACAAAAATATTCCACACCTTATCATATGCTTATACACCCCAATTTCTTAATTTTTCATAGCAAGAAAATAGTATGGACATTTATAATCTATCCAAGGAGAGAATGTGATGGACCACATACTGCTCTTGTCTGCTATGATGAAGACAGATCTTCAAGGTAACAGAGAAAGCAGTTCCACTGTCCTTCCTCAAGTGTTCATCCTCTGGCTGTCTTAGCACTACTGAATATGTTCAGAGCTTATGATAGTGCACTAAAATATTTGAAATTTAATTAAGACTGTTTTTCCTAGGCCTGGCTCTGCTTACTCAAGCCAAGTTGCTCCTCACTTTCCTTAGCTCTGTAAAAAGGCTGTGTGGTCCAACATAACTGACTGCTGCTGAAGCAAACTCCTTTCATTGCTGGCAATTCAGACATGTCTCAGTGCAGGCTTAACTCTACTTTTAATTAAAAGTCTTCATAAAATAATTTAAACCTGCAAAAACATATAACTGAATTAATACTACGATTACCTTTTCATCTTTTATGGTTTTTAATAATAAATGTCTCATAGATGACTACTGCTTTTAATACTTACTTTTTCAATTTCAGAACAATTTAAGATAAACCTTCTGTTCTTTGTGCAGCCTGTATTGATTTTTCCTCCCCTTCTATTCCAAAAGATTTTAACAGGAGAATGTGGCAATTCTCTACTGCAACTGTTATTACCAGAATTTGCATATCCTTTTTTCTGAACTGTGAAGTCAGCATTCCGATATCAAGTGAGCTCTGGTTTCCAGACATGAAAAATAATTACAAAGCCTGAATACTACCAGCCATCAGATCACCTTTCTTGGATTTCGTTATCTTCAAACATACCTCTATCCTGAAACTAAGTAAATTCCTGGAGAAGAATGCTTTTCTTACAGGATTCTAAAAACACAGCCTTATACTGCTTGGCATCAAGGAACGTAGGATAATAATATATTATGGGATAGCAGTACAGAACACACTGCACAGCTGATGGCAGGAAGGCTTGAAACATGATAGAGCAGAGCTATCACACACCATTTGAGAAGGGTCACTGAAGACAGTAATAGGTGACCATTTAAAAATTGTGTGAGACTCTGCTTGTGTAGAGGGTTAACTCTAAAATCTTCCTAGACCCTTCCAGACCTTAAATCAAGAAGAATTTTTCTCACATAGTGGACTAGCAAAGATCTTCAGGTTGTTGTGATATTCATTTAGTTGCTTTCTCCCTTTTACAGCAACTACCTTTCACAAAAAGACTTCAGAAACTATCAGTTTTTATCTACAAACATCCTGGCAGATGTCAAGTGACATCAAAAATCTTACTTTTGTTGGAGGGTGTGCAAATTTTCTATGGCTTGTGTTACACTTGGGTGTCTTTGTGTTCTTTCCAGATTATACCTACCCTATTCAAAAAACTAGCAGGCTGACACGATGAGCCACTCCCGTCACAGGTTCCTACTACAAATCTATTTTTGACACCTTTTTAGAATATTGTTTTACATCAACAACTTGTAACTCAGATTTTAACTAAATTCAAATTTTTAAACATTTCTCTTACAAAATCTTATCTCCAGTCAAATTTTATAGATGACTGAACGATTTCAGGACATTCCTTTAACTTTAGGTAAGCTCTGCTTTTATTCTTAAAAGTTTCCTGAGTAGATGCTTGTTTGGAACAAAAAGCATCTGGATTTTCATAGAATTATGGAGTAATCCAAGTTGAAAGGACTGAAATAAGTGCCCTAATTGAGCTTCCTGCAGAAATCTCAGCTAAGAGGTCATGCAAGGTGCACAGGGCTCTATCCTGTTTGTTTTCAAAAACCTCTGAGGGTGGAGAGAGAATGCATAAATTCTGTTCTAGGCCTGGAGTGCCCTAATGACTGTGGTGGGTTACCTTGTCTGGCTGCCCTGTGCCCACCCCCCCATTCCCTCTCTCCTTTTCCTCAATGAGAAAGAGGCAGAAAATAAGATGGAAAAAGCTCATGGGTAAATGGAAGGACAAAGGGTTTAATTATCAAATACCTTCACAGGCAGTGTAAACTGAGTTTGGAAAAATTAGTTTATTGGCAGCTAAAATAGATTTAGCTAGTGAGAAACAAAACAAACAAACATAAAGCACAAAGTCTTTTCTCCTACTCACCCTCTTTTTTCTAGGCTCAGTTTTACTCCTTCATTCCCCCACTGAGCAGGGAGGTTGGAGATGACACCACTATGGTCACTTCCCACCTTACACACTCTGTATCCATGTATGTCTACATCTCTGGGATACATGCTCAGCTTCACTTCTGGTTGAACCTGTCCACAGGAAAGTGACAGACACATCCCTAAGCTTTTGAAAAGACCCTTGGTCCCCAGGCTGGGCTCCAGCACCTGGGCAGGAGGGAGACCCAGAACTGCTATATTAGGAGGCTCCTTTTAACAAGCTTATTTCACATCACAAGTTAAATCACTAGCTAAATCTGAATCAATAAAGAAAATCTTATGACTATTTCTTTTGTTTGTGAAATTAATAAGCATAACTGGGTTTTAATAGCACAAACAAGGAAAAGAATAGCAACAAAACATCACACCTGTAGGTTAAGACCTACACAGATTTAAAATCTCTCATCCTCTCTTCAGCCCAATCCACTTGTCTGTCCTTAACAGCAATTCCGTCCTCACTTATTAAGGAATTTTGAATAATTAGGTTCAGCTGAATGTAATTAGCTTCCAGCTGGCAGTGCTTATCTAAGTTGCATTGAATAGTAATGAATTATGTGAAAGAAAATAAATAAAGCCAACAAAACCACCTTTTATTATCAGGTTTTTCTTCCCATTTCCTCTTGACTTGCCCATTGGGTACTATAAGAAGCCTTTTAATAGCACTTAGGACTAGTTGAATACGTTGAGTTTTAATAGTAATATTAAAACTGATACAAAAGCTTGATGAATGTCTGCGTATCACTATTTTACGCTTCTTTCTAGCTTTTGGTGCTGTTTATCTCAATGAGAAAAAATACAGGAATAGCCCTAAAATTTTTTTGTTACTTGTTTCTCTACAAGTAAAGGTTTTAAGGTGAAATGTAGTTAGTTTTTATTGGATGAGAGTAAAGTATCAGTAGATGCAGACCTGTCAGACAAATCTAGATTAAAGAAATTGTTTATCACAGAGTGCTTCCTGTGGAATGCTGGCCCATCTTTCATGGGTTCATGAAGTTCTGTGAGTGTGATTTAATTTCATTTACTTTAAGAATTTTGATGGAACAGTAACAAATTCTTTCACTAAAAGAACACTATATTAATCTTGCTCTACCTGCAGGCACACTGCTGTCTTTTTATCTTTTCTTTTTTTCTCAGTCATATTTATCTCATTCTGCCCACAAAGTTATTGGTATATCTGTTCTCTTATTGACTTTCAGAAGCACTGCTTTCTTTTGCATTTTCTGCTTTCTATTTCTAATTATATATTTCAAGTTTAATTCTTATCTCCTGAGAAGAAATTCCCAAGTATTAAGTTATTTTAATTCCCTAAATTTCCCTCTACAAATCCTTTTTTAATCTCCTTTTCAAATGTCTTAATATACTTTTAAAACACTAAAAATGAATAAAAGAACTTCTATGGATTTTTGTAATTCTCTTTGTAGTGTTTTTATTTTTTCAACTCTCTTGGCCTTTCTGTTCTGTTTGATTTTGTCTCCATATCTCAGTAGATGTTTGGAAATGTTTGTAGTAGAGATAAGGAGACTGTTTTGTTGATGAACTCTAAAGCTTGCCCTGAAAAAATGCTTCATTTTCACCATTCACTAAATTGTCTTTTCATTGTAAAGTACTGTGGGAGGTGCTAAAAACTAGTTTTAATGACAGCAATTTAAAGTAAATAGAGTAGATTTTTTTCCTGGATAATCAACAGAAAAAAGACTAAACAAATAAACTCAACCAAAAGATAGAGTTTAGACTTTAAAATTAACAAATCTTTACTCTTCAACCATTTTTTGATGCAGAGTACATCTGTACTATCCAGAAGTACAAAATTGGGGGAAAAAAAAATCTTATGAAGGAAAAACTGGAAACCATTATTAGAAAGATTTTTTTCTGTTTAAGACCTACCTGTTACTGGTATTGTGCTCTATTAACATCTGAAATCATAAAGTAGTGTTTGTCTGTCCTGTGTTCTCCTACCTTTCATTCTTCTTTTCTAGCCTTTTAAAATAGCATTTTCTATCTCTTGTGTATAAATTTTATAGGATTTAATATTTTTCATCTGAATGAATGGATCAGTTCCAGAGTTGTATGCTCTTATCTGAAGGCAGAAAAATTATATCAAATACATGAGTGTTTTACCTTTTTCCAGTGGGAGAGTGTTCCACTCACTTTCATTTTTTTTCCAGAAATTAATTCTGCAGTGTATATTCATCTCCTATAAGAGTTTCCTTTTCAAAATTTGCGCTGGATTGTTAAAATGTTTGTATCTTTGATGTTGTGTAACTACTGTGAGAGATGTTTAATATCTTTAAAAGGAAAGAAATTACCACCTGAGGTACTTAGAACAAAACTTAATATAAACAAGAACCCTTAACCACTAACTGGATGTTTTTATTCAGGTTTTAGCCTGAAGAGGGAATAGATCGGATATCTGACACCAGAAACAATCTGTTTTGTCAAATACTCTTTTTTGCTAGGGAAATAAATTAATTTCTAGAGATTTTCTAGATTTCATACGAATCTATTGTAACATTGTTTGAATTATGAATCAGTCCTTTAACTTTTCCAGGTATATGAATCAAGAAGGACCTTCTCTGACATTTTCTACCTTCCACTTTAGAATAAAAAAAGTACACAATATTTAAACTATTATAAATTTTCAGATTATGGGTTTTGAGAAGTTTAAAGTGCTTATGTACACTTTGGGATCTGCTTGCTTGTCACAGAAATTGTTGAGAGAATATTTGCTTTCTGATTCTTCATGTTCACATTACTCTTTATTAAAGGAGAAAAAGTCAAGACATTTATGGTTTTCAGCCATTTAATTGCAAACAGCATTATATGCTTCTTAAACATTGCAAACCAAACAAGGACTTGGTAACATAGTGTAAAAAAACATTCAAACATATGTAAAATTCAACAGTCAAACTGTCTCACTCCTTTCATGCTGCAACAGAAAAGATTTTGTCACTCTGAGATAAGTCCACATATAGAAAAAGTATAGAGAAAAAGAATGCAAACACTCAGATGTAACCAAAGCCCAATATGTTTAGAAATTATTTCTCCATCCTGTCTTTTTCTTGGTGTGAAAAAAGCACCGAGATATCTAATAGTACAGTCAATAAGTAAGGTGTCATTTTCGCCTTTCTTTACTGCAATTTTGTCTAAATCTTACCTTCTTTTGTCTGTGACCTTACTAACACAGAGTTTTGGCAGGTAATCTTGCACAAAGAAGCATCTAGGGTCTCAAGCAGTTTATATTTGGAATCAAGAAACTTTTTTCTTGACATTGAAAAGTAGATTGTGTTTCTAAGGCAGCTATCCAGCATACTACACCAAATATCACTTTCCTAAGGTATCAGTTAGATATTCTGTTAAGCATCCCCAGCAAGACATTTTTTGTCTTACTGACCAGTACTGCCATTGTTAGCCTGGTACTCTCTTGATTTCCTGCACCCCTGAATTTATCTCCTGATTTGTCTTGTGAATTCTCTTGGGAAAGAATAATTTTGTTATGTCTTTGCAATACATGTATTCAATGGATCCCAAGCCCATGATTACAATTCTTCAGCATTACAACAAGAAAAAGAATTGAAAGTATTGCTCAATAGCCGCATCATAGTTACTTGGCTATAAACTAAGCGTGGACTACACAGATTACAAAGCTAGAGCAAATAAGAAAGTTCTTTGCTACCAGACACTATTAAAAATCAAAGCAATTGATGTCTCCAGCTGGCACAAATTTTTAATTATACTTCAGCAATATCTAATTGCAAATGAACTTCTGTATTTTTTATGGTCAAATCTTGTTTATGGGCAAAAAGAAAGCATACCATATGGACAGACAGAAGTATCTATATAGGCAAAGATTATGTATAAAAAGCTCTATACATAGATGTGTAAAACCAAGAAGTTACTGTTAGTATAATTGAAATCTTAACAATACAATTATTATTCATCCAGATCTAAATGTTTCAGAAAAAAAAAGAAAAAGACTGAATATTAATTTGTTATATGCCCACACCTTCATTTCTACTCCTTTTTAAAAATGTAAAGTTTGCAAAATTTTATTACATAAACAACATATAAGCCTTTTTTTTTGTGGTTAAATTAAATTTTTTATATTGATTTCCCCTTTTTTTAATTAATAGTTCCCTCCATTGTAGAGTTAAAAAGATTGTCTCTTCCTTTTAAAGATTTTACTACAGTCTCCAGCCTATTTTTGCTTTCTCAAAAGTGGTCTAATGTGTTCAGTTTTTATACATTCCTTTACAGCAAGTGAACAGTGCACAAACTGCTCTTAAAAATATCTTAAGGATATTTTTAAAGATTAAACCTCAGAGTCTCAGTTCTTTGAAATGTCTGATGCAGTAGTAATGGGGGAATTATATTATTTTTAGGACCACATGATTGGCACATTCTGCCATCTGATATAAAAATGGATTGTTGCTAATTTCCTTCATTGTATGCCGTTGCCAAATATTTATGTGCCAGCATGTTAACAGTACTTTCAGCAGTCACATCTGAGTAAAGGATTTCTAACTGAAGAAGAGTTCTGAGACATGGAATTGAGAAAAAAAAAATAGGAAATTAAGATTTTAACTAGAATAAGAGCAGTTTAAGAAAATTCAAGGTAAAAGAAATATTAAATCTAAGGTAGGAGCAATATAACTAGTTAATGATGACTAGGTGTAGTTAGTTAGAAGTAAGGCTACATACCTTTTGCTTGTAGAAAACATGTGAAGTAGTCAATGGTTGCCAAGATGAAATGAATAGCCAAGGATATATATCATTCCACTTGTCTTAATGCTTAGAGTAAGACTATATATCATTTACTTAAGTTGTGTTTGCAGAGGGAGACAAGAATAGACAATTATGGAAAGGAGAGAACCGTGTCTACACCTGCAAGCAAGGGATCTGAACTGTGTCCAAGAGAACCAGGAGAGCTGCCAACAGGACACAGCTGAAAAGTTCAAGCCCAAGGAAGAGGAAGATATGAGGCAAGAGCAGGCAGAGTCAGGCAAGGAATATGTATTATGTGCACTGTGTAACTATGTATATGCAATAATTTAGGGAATAAACAGGGAATGTGGGGCAGTGCTGGTGTGTGCACATCTTTGAGAGGTGACTCTGCATGCTTCCTGGCTGTAATAAACACACCCTCCCTAACTTTAAATAGTGAGAGAGTCCTTTGTCCATAATTTCACTGCTTCAGAATTAAGCCAAAGAAATAGAGATTTTTCTGACCTCCTTTGCTAAGGACATATCTTGATAGAGTCTTTTCATGGACAAAATTTAAAAATGTAAGGGACAATGTGGAAGACAGAAATTAAGAATTTTTATTTGTACTATATGAAAACTGCATTAAAGCCTAGCACAATTTAAAGGAAGAGTTGGGTATGTTCTCCCACTCTCACTAATATATATTTTCAGTATTTAATCACCGCCTTATACAGACTAAATCTATTGTACTCATATTTCTACAAAGCAGGGTTTTTTGTCCTGAAACAGTTAGCAATTGAGCATAACCCATTGATCTACTGCAAAACTTTCTTCATGTCTTGGTGGTGATTTTCTACCCAGTCTGAATAAAAATGTGCTAAAGCTAGCATTATTCAAGCTTATATTTTTCCTCTAAACTTTAAATAATTTACATTGTATCGTTCTCTCTATACTTGTAAAGGATGCATTCTTATTTACTTTACCATTAGTAAGCATGATGATAAATTCTTCTTTGTGGTTGTTTTGGGTTTTTTTCTCAGCTTACACAGGGGTTGACAGTATGGACTTTGCTAAAGTGCTCTATTTGTGTTTGTTGTGCTAGTCTTCAGAGGAATCTTGTACATTCAGTTCTAAGCAGTCTTCTGGCAAAGAAAATAGAATGCATAATTGAGCTCAGTGGATAAGAATTCAAGGGCATTGTTTTCTTTCTTCTTAAATCACTAATATTCCCTAGGAACTAGCTTGTTGTGAATGAGATCCTGTTTCTTTTTTTCTTATCATTTGTGTTCATTCATTACAGCCATTGTAATTATACAGAAAAAAGTGTTTTAGTTTGCATTTTTAGAATATTTTATCTATTATGCAAGGATTGTAATAACTCAAAGCTGATTAGACTTTAAGGTGTAAAGATGTCAAATTATAGTTGTCTGCAACACATGTATAGAGACAATGTCATCTCCCTGGGAAGAAAAAAAAAAAAAAGATTGTAGAAGAAGGAAAAAAGAAAGCAATTTTTGAGAGATATTGCTTTTTGGTTTTTTTTTGTTTGTCTGAATGTTCTGATTTCCAGATGGATTCATAAATAGACTGAGGCTTTCATGGCACTTGCTGCATGTAATGATCAGCAAGCCCAGGCAGTTTACAATATAGTATAAAGTGAAATGGATTTATAACATTAAACAGCTATTTGAAGAATTAGTGTACATTTTAAATTGTTTGTTTATTTTTTAGGCTCAGAAAATTTCAATGGCAGTTACTGGTGAATAAAAAATAAAATCAATTAGAAAAAATTGAAAATTAATCAGGGAAGAAAAAACCTGAATAAACAATCAAAAAATAAGAGCTTTTATTTAAAAAGACAAAATTATCACAATTATCCTATGGAGAAATATCTTTTGATATTAATGTTTTTGTTAAGTATGTTGAAAAGGCAGTCGTCAAAATATGATTGAATTAAACTACTAGTTAATATTACTCATTGAAGTCAGCTGATATCTAGAATTAGGTTCTAGATACTGTCAAAGCAGAAAAGATTACAGACTCAATTAGACTGGAAAAGACCTCTGACATCATGAGGTTCAGTCTATGACCAAACACCACCATGTCAACTAGATCAACTAAGTGCAACATCCAGGGATGCTGAACACTGTATTCCAGACAGAAAAACATATTGAAGTGAAAAAATATTGCACATGTTAACTGGATCTGGATTACACACAACGGAAAGACCTTATGTTTTTTGTTACATCATGATCCTGTTAAATCCCTTCAGGGATGGTGACTCCACCCTCTTCCTGGGAAGGTCATTCCAGTATTTAATCACCCTTTCCATGAAGAATTTCTTTCTAATGTCCAACTTAAACCTCCCCTAAAGCAGGTTGAGGTAATTTCCTCTTGTCCTATCATTTGTTATCCGGGAGAAAAGGCCAGTCCCCATGTGGGTACAACCTCCTTTAAGGCAGTTGTAGAGAGTGATAAGATTATCCCCAAATCTCTTTTCCTGGCTAAACAAACGGGTCATCTCAGCCACTCCTCACAGGATGTATGCTCCAGACCTTCACCATGGTTTTTACCCTTCTCTGGACCCATTCCAGTACCTAAATATCCTCCCTGAACTAAGGGGCCCAGAACTGGACACAGCAGTTGAGATGTGGCCTCACCAGTGCTGAGTACAATGGGATAATCAGGGTCCTGCTCCTGCTGGCCACACTATTCCTGATATAGCCCAGGATGCCATTGGCCTTCTTGGCCACCTGGGCTCACTGCTTGTTCACGTTCATCCAGCACCCCTGAGTCCTTTCACACTGTGCCTCTCTTCAGTCACTCTGTCCCCAGCCCTGCAGGGGGTTGTTGTGCCCAAAGTGCAGGACCCAGCACTCAATCCTGTTAAACCTCATATTGTATAATTTGGCCCATTCATCCATCCAGGTCTTTCTGGATCAACAGAACAACAGCAGATCAATGTTCCGACCCAACTTGGTGACATGCACAAAATTGTTTATGGTAGGTTTAATCCCCTCATACAGATCATTGATAAAGATGTTAAACAGGACTGGGCCCAGCAGTGATCTCTGGGGGACACCACCAGTGACCACATGCAGATCACAGATCTGATATATATGAAGGATTAGAATTGCTGTTGTGGTACTCCAAAACAAGGAATTGTTACCTTTAGATATTTGTGTTGAAGATTGTCTCACTGATTTTCACATAGTCAAGACAAAATAAGTGAGCATTCCCCACAGGCAATTAATCTTGCACTAATAGCTCACCTGACCAAGCAGTATACTTTCAAAGTTAAATCTAGATTCCCAAATACCATTTCTTTCATACAGGTTTCTAAGCATTTTTTTAGATCCATTAAGCATTATTCGCATATAAACTTAAAAATGAGAAGAAAAGGGAGTATCAGTAGAGGAATGTACACTTAAAATTTAGCAGACATAGGACTGCATTTTTTTCCCCTGCCATACAGGGAAGGTGCTGCAGAAGTCAAATTTCAGGAATATTTAGAGAACAATCAAAGTTAAGGAATTAAACAGATTTTAATAAAACAACTGAGGCTTCAGAGGAAACAGGAAGAGGGTGAGGATGGCCACCAGGATCAACTGACAGTTTGGATCACTTGGCCAGTCCATGGTGGAAGATCTGAGGCAGATTATGAGGCCCCTTTGAGAATGGTCAAGACCCAGGATGTTGTCCTGCACCTGTGCCTAACAGCACCTGTGGGCAGGCACTCATCTGCAAGGCAGCAGGAGCTGCAGATCAGGTGGGACCAAGGCAAGAGCCTCAGCTGAAAGTGTTTCCCTGGGCCAGGGGTGAACCCTGGACATGGCTGCCCATGGCATCTGGGAGCCTCTCACCTGGTGCCTCAGTTCCAGCAGCCAAACTCCTGTGAGAATGTAGGGTCTGCCACTGGGCAGAAACAGCTGACTGGGAAGAGAAATGTTATGCTGAAGCACTATTTAGATTTTGCAGAATGTGGAGGGAGCAAGCTTAATGTTGAATTATTAAAAAATCCTGAATTCATTTTGTCCTGTAGATGTTTTATAGGATTTCGAGACATTAAAGAATTAGAGAAAATCAAAGTTTCAAATGAAGAATAAAAGTATGATTTTATTCAGGACTCTTCTGTCCATTTGTAGGACACAGGTAACCCAAAGTATTTCATCTGAGTAAAGCTGTGGATCACATTCTCCAGGTCATGGGGCCTTACTGATGTAGCCGATGTAGCTTTGCATATTGTTACTTTTTGTAATGACGAATCTTTACTATTTTCACTCATACACTGCCCTAATGTCATGTTTCCTTATTCCAGCCTTTATGCCGGAAGGGCCAAAATATTTTGATAATTTTATCTTGCAAGTTCTCCTGTAATATTTAGCAAGTTTTCCTCTATCTTGGGCTCTTAAGGTCTTCTTCGACGTTGTTTAATGGAAATATTTGAAGTTTCAGACAATGGCAATCTCATTTCTATCCCTTATCTCACTTCCTTTTATAATTCCTTTTGCTGTAGGGCACAGCACTTTGGAGAGAAAGTTTCTGAATAGTTAGGTAATTAAGTCCTTGATATGACAGCTCTGTGTGCACTCCTTCTGTTCTTTTCTCTCTCCTTAAATAGTTTCATGTCGTATTCATATTAACTTTTTTCCTGTGATGGTCCTCTTTAATTCCAGCTATGATGCTTTATCACAGCAGCCTCTCCCCAGCTTGGTATACCAAAGCGGTCCCTGCAGTGATCTTTGCCAGAGTCATGAAAGCATTCTACTCTCTACTGAAACAGTGCTAGTTTTTTAATATATTCTTGCAGCTGACTGTGTGAACAGACAGATGTAGGCCAGTACACATCAAGATTTCTTTCACTAATGTGGCATTTCAGTTTCATGGTGAGGTAAAATTTTTCATGGCAAATTTTATAAATACGTCATGGCTGCAATGTGTTAATTTTTCATATTTAGGCAATAACCAATGTTAGCTATTTAATCTAAGCCAATAGTGTTCAGCCCTGGACAAGACTTTAATCTTTTTTACTTTTTTTTTCCAAAAAATGCCAAATTAAACTGGGAGAGACAACACATACATGAGTATAGATGAAACAAAAATAAAAGTTTACCATTCCCTGACTGACTTTGAGGAAGTTATGGACAACAGATCAAAAACCCAAATATAAATTGCTGTAATTTTATCAGCTGCATTAGAAATGCAAAACCCACCACTAATTAAAGACCACTATGTGATCTTGCTGAATGTATTGTAGTAGCTCCATATTTTTTTTTTATTCCAAAGCAGAAGGATCTTCTCTTTTTCCTTGCATGTATATTTGTGCTGGAGGGAATGCATTCTAGTTGAGGAGAATTATCTGATAAAATAGTTGTCATTTCCAGGAAACTGAGTTCTCATGTGCTGTTTAACAGAAGTCAAGTTTCATATCTTGATTCGATAGGTAACTCTGTATTATCTACATGTCCACATGTAATACAGACTTCCATGCCCTTGCCTTCACATTGTTTCATCACCATTATGAGTAGCTTCATGTTGTGCTGGTCATTTGTAAATGAGATATACAGCTTCATCAGTAAGACACTGGAGAGAAATTCCCTAATTTCCCACTTTAAACCAGGATCTGATTTACATGAATACTACACTTCTATGTCTGTTCTTCTAGTTTGTCTTCAGAACTGGAATTGTATTTGAACGTTGCTTACACATGATGGTTGCATAACCCTCCTGAACATTGGCATTCAATATTCTTAGCAGTAATGTGTGCAGTCAGAAATATGAAACAGAGGTCTATGTCAAGACATCCAAATTTCTTGCCATTCAGACAGTTAGGCCTCTGTTTTATAGGGGGCTGTTGCAGATGGTATCCCTTTGTTACTTAAGAACCCTTTTTCCCCTTCAATTTTTGTAAAAAGCAAAGGCTCAGATTTCCTACACTTCTACCTCAGTATTGGTGGAAAATGTTTTGCTACTTTCCTGAACTTTCTGTAGATGAGTGTTTATTACTTTTCAGCCTCTGGGATTCTCATATTTGTGAGAAATTTTTTTTTAAAAAAATATAAATCACACCACACAGTACAATGTGAATTGAATTAAAGGGCAGGGTCTTGATCAGAAACACAGAAATACAGTTGCAAAAGAAAAATTTTAAACCCAGTTCCGGGAAAGAACTTCTGCATTAATCTTTAGCTGTTTCTGTCTTTCATCTCTCTCCAAAAGCTCTCATTCCTTCCCCTTCGCTTCTGACCGACTCTGAAGGTTTTCATAACACATCCTCTCGCTTTCTTCATGTGAAACTCCTCCTCTTTCCTCTGCCTTTATTCTTACTTCTCTCCCTGTTCTTTTCTAAAATAAATCCAGACTCTGAATCTATATAAAATAGAGTTGTGATAATTTCCATGGGTTTTTTATCTTTTTTGCGCTTTATAGCTGAGAATCTTCTTCCTTTTTACCCTCTACTTGCTCACATCCAGTGACTGAATTTTTCCCTGCTCCTTCTGGGTTTGTCTGAATTTCTATTTCTATCCTTTACCTTCATTATTATGCTTTCTTGCAGTTGGTGGCAGCTGTGCAGTTTAAAGCGTTTTCAAAGGAAGGTGTTACAACTTCATGCAATAGTATATTATAAAATTTTCTCATTGAACAAGGATCACACTAGATTTAGAACTATTAATTTCATGATTGCCATAAATTTTTGAATATCTGTAACATATTGAATGTATTTAGAAATTTTCCTCCCTATCACCTTTTTTGATTTTTTTTGCTAGTGGGCACGCAGCCATGTCTCTTATCCTGGCCTCTTCATTTATGTTGTGATGAGGATACCTAATGAATATGGCTACTTCTTCAAGGCACGCTATTCCAGTGTCCCAGCTTGGTGTCAAGAAGATAAATAGTGACTTGCTGACATCACTTCTAAAACTGATCAGCCAGTCACTTATGAGGCAGTTTCTGAATGATGGGGACTCATGAGGAATGCTGAGGCAGGTTTAAACACACTAAGGGCTGGGTGTTGGGTTCTCTAGCTCATAAAATACACATACTTGAACAGTCTGAGCTGCTTTTGGGGAAAAAAATATGGGCAAAAAAGAAAGAGAGAAACAGAACAAGGAAAGGAAAATTTGACTTTTGATCATCTGTGAGGAAGAGTGACAGCACTTTCTCCAGTGCCACCAGTTATGAAGGCTTGTCATGCTTTCTGCTAGTACTATGTACTTTTCATTGGGACTGTCCTCACCGTCTTCCCTGCCCTTGGTTGCTCTTGTTTCTGATCTTTTTGGTGCCAGCAGGACTATGCAAACAAGAGCAAATGTTGCACACTTGTTTTTTTTAACATCTCTGCCCATAAAGCGTTGAGCAATATTTGTCAAGTATTTATATATTTTTTTGTTATGCCCCATCTTTATTTTCTCTAATTTAAACTAAAAACTGCAAAACAAGAGTTAAAGAGAGGTGGACAAGATAATACTCCCATCCCTGATAATAGTCTCCCATGAAACCCCATGAAAACAGCAGTATCAGGGGTTTACAGCTATCAGGCTGTGAGAATGACAACGAGAACACAACAGGCTGGGAATAACAAGGGAAATACTGCCAGAGAGTCACTGAAATGCTGCCTCAGCAGCTTCAGAGAAAGGTTACAGAGCTGCCACCAAAAAGCCCACAAGGGATTGTTTTTGTTTTTAACATGAGATGTCATGGAACTGAATTGCCCCAGTGTTGTGGTTTTAAAGCAGTAACTAAAAAATTACTAGAAAACTTACTTATTTCTTGCTGTGAGATATGAATTAGAACAAGAGCAAAACAGGCTTAAAACTTAAAAGGAATAAAGAAAGTTTATTAATAAAACTACAATAAAAAGAACATCAGAATAAACCTCAAGGAAACTCTGTTATCTCTCACTACTCAACCATTTCCTTGTTCACATGACAACATAGAGACAAAAAACTTTGGAACTTTGGTGTTTAAAACAGTCCCAATTCCTGCTAGAGTCTTTTCATCAGCCTTTGTAGAGAAACAGAAGTCTTCTTCTGCTAATCTATGGAGTTCCTCACAAGAAAACTATTTCTGTTATAGCTTTCTATTTTTCTGATGCCAGCTGCCTGGAAATCTGTCATCAGTTCACTTCTCCCATTTCACATCACTCTGAGGTGTGTATGGGTCATGAGTCTAGGGATGTCATTTTTAAGGATGAGTTATTCAAAGGCAAAAGTTTTCTTCATCTGTCTCCGTAAGCTTCTCTGGAAACAGAAGTTTTCTCTTTGCCTCTACAATGGCCCCAAATCTTCAACTATTACTTCTCCCCCCTCTNTGCCTCTACAATGGCCCCAAATCTTCAACTATTACTTCTCCCCCCTCTGTTCCAGCACCTCACTGTATCACAATTACTCCACCTTTTGCTCAAAATTCACACTTTCAACACTCTATTCCTCCCAATATACTCTGTCATGAATTAAAAGAGTTTTTTTTCAGAACACTATTGTCCATCTCCATAGCTTTAACAGAAAAATTTTTCAGCTTATAAAGCATCTCCTTATTCTCTCTTCCCCATCTAAAACTTAACTCTTTTCTTCATGGTCTTTGATGGTTTTATGATGTCTTTTTTCATGCTGATTCTCTCTCTCTCTCTCTGGGAAAAAGGAGTAATCTGTACATCTCATCCAGGTAGTAAAAGAGTTAAAAGAGTCTTGGAAAGCTGCAGATGTTCATGGTGTCAGGTTTCAGTCCAGCAGCAGAAACTACAAACCAAGCCAGGCCGGCCGGCTCCGTTTCTCCCCCCCGCCCTCTGCGGCCTTGTCCGGCCTGGAGGGGGTGGGAGGAGGCCGAGACAGAGCCTGTCACCTCTTCAGAAGCCAGAAACCAAAGAGAGCAAGAGAGCCCTGGCTTTACATCTTAGGGTGGTGTTCACGAGTTGATCTCACTTTTCAATGGTCAAAACTGCTGTCAATTCTTAGAAATGACCAATAATTGGTCAGGAGAAAAGACTCCCATCAGCCACCAGCAGCCTCAGCTTCCTTAGCACTCAAAGCTATCTTAAAAGTAAAGTCACCCTATGACACCCAGCATGAGAAGGAAGAAGGCATTGCTAAACATCCAGGACTTGGAATATGAGCCCTGTCTCTTTTGTCTTGTCAGCTTCAGTTGTCTTTATGAGTTTGTTAGGGTATAAATAATTGATGTCAAGAGTCTAGTGGTATTAAAATATGTTAATCCGTTTAAAGTATTTAAATTTTCTTATTTATGTGTGTAAATTCTGGATCAACAGTAGTTCTGGGATATTTAAATGCTGACTGAGTTAAGAAGAAAAATACATACATATTTACAAAGGAATTATTTAAGTAGCTCAAAAACATCTTAAAAGGTAAAATACTAATATTCATGTAAATGATGTTTTGCTCTGCCAGAAATTAAAATTTTATTCCTAATAGCTTTACCTTCTTTTTATTATTTTCCTCCAAAGGCTTTTTTTTTCCCTACAAGCCAAAGGGAAATAAAATATAAAGTTGAAGCAACACATAAGCAGAAACACACATGGAGACATACTTATTTCTTGCCAAATTATTGATAGTAAAAATATTTTAAAATATTGATAATACAAATAATCTGCATTGTTAGACTCTGGCATGATGAGGGATTTTATTAGCACATTTTGATGGAGAAAAAAGACATGCTGAAGGTTTATGTGTTTAAAACAAAAAAAGAGAAGAAAAAAAAATAAAAAGCATTCTAAAGTAATTTTCCTGAAGGAAATTTGCTGTCTGAAAGATGTGTATACAGAACGAGAGACTGTGATTTCAAAGACTTTAGGAAAATGTTCAACTCTCATCTTAATGTAAATGCATCCAATAAAACCCTGGCTTTTAATATGAATAAGCAGATTTCTAAAGCATTTGAAATTTGAAACAGACTCTGATTAATCTTTGGAAATGGAGTCTACTGAAAGTTATCTTGAAAAGGGAAAAAGACCCAGTCAGAGTATGTATCAGGTTTTTCAAAATCCAGGTTTCTCTCTTATGAGGGTGATCTTAGTTGGAATCTTGTAGGCTTGGTTCCAGCACTCTAGGCAGAACTGGGTTCTTCATTTCCAGCTCGGTAAAATAAGGTTTCTATAGAAAGGAAATCAGTGTTCAGCTGCGGAACAAATATTCACAGTGACAAACTTTTGCAGATGCTATGAACTAAAGAGAAGTTGAAGCTCTCTGGCCACTATGAAGACTGTTTTGTTTGTTTCAGTATTTGGTACAGTACAGTACCTAAATTCACTGCTAACTTTTGGTCACCAGGTTGCCAAAGCTTGGCCACAATGACCTCCCACTTGTGATGTTATATTTCTTAAACTGTAATGTTTTATTTAAAAGTGGGCAAGCATAATTGTAATGTTTTGCAGCCTCCATCATTTGAACTTGAATATTCTCTTCTGTGTAATTTGATGGTAATATATTATGGTTTTTTTATTTGAGATTTGGTGGCAAGCTGGAAAACTTAAGAGTTTTAAAAGAATGGAGATTACATCTTTTTAAGTAGCAATAAACAATACATTTACAAATCAGAAATAATCTTTTTTTAGTGATAAATATTGAAAATGTAAAAAAAAAAATTGAATATGCTATATTCATGTAAAAAAGTGTCTTGGCAAAAACCCAACCAAGTTATTATCAGATCTTAATGCCTCTGGAACAGCAGCTGAGACCATTCAACTCTGACAACTTCATACATCTGGATTTTGTATGGAAACTCCTAATATATTCACTGTCTATTTGGGGAAATTTTTAATTCTTTCTTCCAAACAATTTCTTTCTGCAACATAATATATTCAAGGAAGTTTATTATTCTTAAAAGGAAAAAAATTATATAAAAATTATTTTACATTTATAAGTTCAATGATTTTACAACTATAAATTCTGACAAAAGTTCACACAGAGCTTGCAGGTGCCAGTTGTATAGGATCTCATTTAAACAAGTAAAAAGAGTACATATCTTGAAGCTAAGAGAATTAATTTATAGCAGTATACTTGATCTAAAGTTCATTGCATATTTAAAAGCTTAAATAAAAAAATAGTGAAGCTTGGTCTGTTGCTTTTAAAAACAAAATAAATATACATCCAAAAGCATATCCCTCATGACTAATTCTTTTTTCTGTTTATTTTTAATGAATTATCTGCTAATATATGAACTACACATTCTCAAAAAAAAATAGTTTCTTCTTAAATAGTTTTTTTATTGTGTTGATTAAAATGCAGAAATATGTTACGGAGTCTTCATTTATTAAGCATTTTTTACATATCATTATTCTGAAACTTTACATGTATAGGTATACATCAAAGGTTGGAACTGAAATCAGATAAATTTCTGAAGGATTGGAACCTTACCAGATTCCTTGGAAATACTGTAAAGAAAATCATAATAGTTTGATAATTGCAGTTTATCTTCAAAAACAAAATTCCTCTGTATCATTGTTTTCTAGGAGTTCAATCAGTCATTAAATTAACAAAATGGAATTACATAAAGGATGTTTTTTTCTGTTATCTAGGGTTACTATGGAAAGCTAAGGTTCTGTTACAATAATCAAAAATCTAAGAACTTTAAAAATACAAACATGAGAAACACATAAATCAAAATTTACATGCTTAAGAAATATGTCCAGAAAGAATGCAATAATATATTTTACATGGCTTTATCTTTGTGGTATTTTTATACATACAATTTTGCATTTAAATGTTAAGAGAACTGTGGCCAGTCCAGTGTTTGAAATGTTTCTACTTAAAATGTAAAATCACATTCTGTCCACATATGTCTATTTGTATGGTTTTCCATTTTTATGGAAAAGTTATATTTTATTGTGATTTTTCTTCACAAAAATATTTCTGACTATATAATTTTAAAGGCATTACTTTCCAATAAGTGCAAACCTTACTAAAGAGAGACACTTAAAAATTCTTTAGGATCTGAAGTGCTGTAAAAATAGATCAATGTATATTGACCTGTGTGTTTCTGAGATATACCGTAAATCAGATGATAAAATTGTATGCACATGCACATAAGGTTATTTTGCTGTAACACATTTCTTTCATGCAGTCAGCAAATGGAAAAGGAAACTCTGTAATGCTTGCTCTAATTTGTTTTTAGCAAAGCAATTTGGTAGTTTTAACAAAATAAAGCAACAATCCTTTATATCTATGGAAACTCTACATAGAGCAGCATCTGTTACACCACTTATTATATACCTGTCTTGTGAAATGCTCTTTTCTCATTAAAGAAATTAGTTTGTCAGAACAGTCTGTTACTTCATGAATATATAATGACAAATTAAATACTGTTACCTGGTTTCAAAAAAAGCTATGAACGTGTTTTCACTGAGCACCTATGGAAAGTTTATTCATAAAGACTTCTTCCCACATTAATTCATTAGTTATACATTTCATCATAATCTTGAAATATGAAAACACTATTTTGCATATTGTTTTAAAGAGAAAATGGACAAAATAAAAATAAGTTTTCTCTGTAAAGCTTCACATTTATTTGTAAGTGCAATCCAAATCTGATTAAAGAGCATTAGAAAAGTACCCAGAAAGTACATGACTTCTAGTCATGCTGACATCAGATAATGTGTAAAATGGAACACTTGGGTGATTTTGGTTTTCTGACAGAACTATTTAACAGCTCTGAGCTCTTACAATGCTCTGTCATTTGAGCTTGTCATGACCTCAAAGAGACTTGTTTTATATCCCCTACATTATTATTAGGAATTGTATTTGTGCTGCTCCATGTGCCTCCTTGCAAACCACTGTTGTTCTGAGCACAACACAGCAGCCCATAGAGGACTTGTTTGCATTGCAAATTTCAAAAACAAAAATGTTTTTGATTACACTCAGAAATGACACATTGCACTGGTTCTGCCATCTTGCAGTCTCTAAGAACTGACCCCCAAGTATTTTCTGAAGCTTCTGAAGTTTGCATACATTGGAGTTTTTTGGTTTCTGACACTGAGCATCAATAGTTAGAAGACTGGCTGAGAAAGCTGGGGCTGTTCAGCTTGGAAAGGTGAAGGTTTTGTGGAGACCTCGTAGAAGCCTTCTAGTATCTGAAGAAGGCTTAGGAAGCTGGAGGACACTTCATCAGGATCTGTAGTGATAGGACAAGGGTAATGTCTTTAAACTGAAAAAGAGTAAGTTTAGATTAGATACTAACAAGAAATTTTTTTACTGTGAGGGTGGTGAGACACTAGAACACATTGCCCAGAGAGACTGTGGATGCTCCATCACCGGAAGAGTTCAGTGCCAGGTTGGATGGAGCTCTGAACAACCTGGTCTAGGAAAAGGCATCCTTGCCATTGCAGGAGAGTTGGAACTAGATCTTTAATTTTCCTTCCAACACAAACCATTCTGTGATTCTACAACTCTATTGAACATGAATGGAAATGCAGAATGCAGTAATTCATGTTGTGTTTAGATTATGTGAGTGTGCATTCAGATCTCACTTAGGAACAATGATCACAATGGTGCTTTGTCTTAGAATATATTTTTCTAAGGCTAAAATACTCTGCAGAGTTGTGATAATTTTACCTTAAAGATGGCAACATAAGTGAAAGATGACAGCAGAAAAACTGAATTTCAAAGCTGTTATGATTGCTCTTGGAACTTATTTCAAACAACATAGTGCAGTGAAGGAAATGCAGAGTTTTAATTTGTTAATTTAATAAACTCCACAGTAAATTAGTTTATAGTGTCCCTTCAGGTTCACAGGCCAAAGTACAGGAACATGTTTGTTTACTCTTTCGAATTGAAAATCATTGATTTCCTTTAGGAATTCGTCCTTGTTGACTGTGAATGAGTCCATTTGTTTCATGATCTGGTCAACATACATATTAATAAGGGACACTGCATTTTCATATTGACAAAGAACAATATTTAATTTTAGTTGCTCACATGAACTTCTATTTAAATAAAGATAATATGCAAAGGTGGTTTCCTTTTCCCCATTTTGTAACACAAGAACTATAAGGAAGGTGAGAAGTACCTAAATACCATCTAAACTGGGATAGAAGGGATGTTTTGTTAATTATTTTTTATCAAAATTGATCATTCATTCCTAAATCTGTAGAAATAGGCACTCAGTACTGCCACTACTGTACTGCTCTGGCTTAGAATTGGATCAAATAAAACACTGCCATCCACATAATTTTTAATCCAGGCAAATTTTCCTACATAGATCATCATATAGCACCAGAAGAATGAACTCATAGTGTTGATGGGGGTGTTCAGGAGTGAAAAGGAACTGTGAGAAAAAAACTGCCAAAAGCAGTCTCTGTTAAAACTCTGCCCTAAAATGTCTTTATGACTTTGATTGATCAGGCATATTGAATAATTACATTTCAGACATGAAGTGCATGGACAAATTTGTTTTTTCAGGGGAAGGTTAAATGTCCAATTCTTACATAGCTGCATGCAATAATAATATTTTATTTTATTTTCAACCTGAAGGATACCAAACATGGTTTTCTCTTTTCTGGGAGAATTCTCTAAACATAAAACCACAATTTAATCTGACTAAACACATTAACTATTTTTTGTGCAAGTAGAAGTGTGAAAATAATGAGGTTGGAAAGGAAAACCAAAAAATCACATGTGTCTGTGTTCTAACACAATGATGTAGGCTATGACCTGCAAGAAATGAATCCTGGAGTTTTGAATCACTACCACAAGCACCAACTAATACTTGCACATGTCCTGTCAGTCCAGTATAAAGTTTGAGGCATGTTGCCACAAAGGCCTGAGGTATTTAGACAATGTTTTAGATTATTATATATATATATATATCCCAGAAGAGAAGTCTTCCAGGAAGGATCCCTGGGAGTAATCATGCATGTGTGTATTTTGGGACCGAAGGTGAAAGAGTGATGATAACACACTGACAGTGTGGGATCATGAGGAAGGAACACTAAAGTTGTTGGGTACCTGTGGTACCCAAGGGGATATTAGCAGACAAACTAATGACTTTCTAAGCAAGTTTAAGAAATAAATTTCATTTCTGAGTCTCAGTGTTCATCACTAAGGTAGTCTACTTCCTCATGCTACACTATGACAAGTCTACTCCTAAATATAGTCCCTCAGATTTTAAGAGGTAAAATGGATATCAAAAGTACATAAACTTCTTTTTCTTCAGGGCTAAACCTAAAAAAATATTCTGAAGGTTGGATAAAACCAACATTAGCTAGCTTTTATTTCTTTGAAAGATATAGTAATTTTCAGAGCCTGCACATGAATCAATGTTGCTAATTACTTTTAAACAGACCTCTAAGATATGCTGCTATATGTTCTCCACTGCCAAGTGTTGCTATATAATTTGTATAAAGCTGTGAAGGCACACAGGAACTGTAATCATGCTGAGCCATTGGACATAATTACTACTGCCTTTCTGTGTAACATCATTAATTTTGCCCTAGTTTTAGGGATCTCCTTGGATTGTTCCTGAAAATAATTTGTATGTTTAAAGCAACTTCAGATTTGTGACAATGAACTATGCTAATGATTCCTAATGTCTTGTTCAGTAACTCCTTTTTTTCTTCTTCTGAGGTTGGCAGACTGCTGTACATTGTTAAAAAAATAAAAATGGAATATATATATTCCTTTACATTCAGAAGATAGAAAACAAAAAAAGCTACACATTTCTGTTCATCTTGGTCTATATTGACTAGACTCTAGTAATACCTTTTTAGAATATTTATATATATAGACAGACCAGATCTTGAATTTTTTTGAGTGCCTGAAAATAAGTAAATACTTGCAACAGATAGTTAAGAGTTATCTTTTATATTTTCTTCTTGCAGAAGAAAATTCATAATCAGAAGATTTACTTTGATTTAGATTGCCAGGCTCTAAAGTTTTATGAAAGAGAAAGAAAAACATGCCAATAGGGTATTTTAAAAACAGATTATATACAAGGGAGAAATTTTTGGAATCCACCCTTGGAAGCAAATTAAATCTTCATATGCATTTTTTTCTGGAACATTATCTCTTGAACCTGAAACTGTGTTTACAAGAACAGAGTTGAATGAAAACCTGCTGGTTTTCTTCCTCATAAGCATATAGGATTAAAAAAAGGAAGAGAATATTGTAAGAATTGGAAGACAGAGTCTGAAGACTGTGCCAGCATTTAAAAAAAGCAAACTAGTACTTGTTGATATGCTGATTCCATCAGTTGTCATCTCCCTTTATTATAATATCTCCATCTTCCAATTCACAATCAAACTATTGTTAAATGCCCTTTCTGACACCAGTTAATCTATAAAGTCTCTTGGGTAAAATTAAGTCCCCTATTTCTTACAGTGTAGACTACAGCTATGTACAAAATTATTGGGATTTATGCAAGCAATTCAACCAGTTAATGCAAGAAAACAGTGAGATACAACCTCAGGAACACATCACATGACCAAATTCTAGGATAATGATCACTTTCCTGACTTTTGTTCCCTAGAAAAACAGATTTTTTTTTCATGAGACTTCCCTGTATGCAGAACAATGTTCTCTCAAAGTTCTGAACTTTGAGGTAACAAAAGGTGCATAATAAAATTATCTGAGACAAAAAATAAATGGAGACACAGTACTGTCTCATGTAGTCACCTTTGTGAGGAGAAAGACTCTATGTTCAGTAAGGTGAGCAAGCAGAAGCTTTTTACCATATTTAAATTAAAAATGTCCATCCCAGTCTGTTAGACTGTATTCATGTTCTCCTAAATTATTTTTTTCCATTTTGAATCATGGAATAATTTTTGAAACAATTATTTTGAATAAATCTCAAGAATTATTTTGAAATTATTTTGAAAATTCTTTTCCCAGAGCCAAGCAAAGTAGCATGTTGTGGGCTAATACTGACAGAATGCTGTGTATTTTGCCAAGGCTGGAGAATGTTTTAGCAGAAAAATTCTTCAAAGGAAAGGAAAATTGATATCTAAGATTTCTATTATTCTATTCTGTAGAAGAAAAATTTAAAAAAAAGTAAAGTAACAATTAGATGGGTCAACATTCTACCTAGATTTGGGGTTTGTATGATCTGTAAAATAATCAGCTCATTGAATTCATGCACTCATTAATATTTTGATGGCATATTATTCTTCCTGATTACTACCTGTACTAATTGCCATAATAAGCCACTTATAATTTTTTCTGTGTGACACTGCCTAGTAAATTCCTACTAGAAATGTTTGCTGTTTTCCATTCAGAAATTGATGTAGCAGTCAGCAGCTTATGCAGGCAGCTCAGGATTGTTTTCTATTACAATAAAAAGTATTTTCAACAAATAGAAACTTTGAGAGACATGCTGTAGTTTTCATCAGATGTATTTTCTGATAGGACACAGTGCTGAGGTTTCTAAAATTCCAAATTTTTAAAGCAGTATCTGTTGTTCATTCATTTCTTATTGACATCCTGAAATGCCATAGCAGATAAAGATCTTCCACAGTTTTCATTACCATTAGGATATGCTTCTTCAAATTACTATTAAAAGATAAACATTCTCCAGTGTTCACTGCCCTTCTTTCTGTTTCTTTCTAGACACCAGAAGGTGAAACAAAATTAAAATTTGATCAGATTTCATGCCTGCTTTTTTTCCATACATGAAAATTCCTTCTTTTCAGAGAGATCATCTCAAAGTCTCTGGGAGCTAAAAACACAATAAAATCCATTCCAAAAATACCAATACCCTTCAAATATCTTCCACATCTAAGTTACTTTAAGTATTTTAAGTTCTCAAAGAAATGAGAAATGAGAAAATTAATTCCATGTTTAGAGACATTTTCCTCATTTTGAAGTAGAAATCACCTTCTTTGAGATTCAATTATTTTGAGGTCTACAGTACTAGAAATATGGTAAACCACAACAGAATTAGCTTTAATTATATTAAGAGTATACTGTTAGAAGCTCTGTCTATTTTATTGAACTCTCTGATACTTCTGAGCTCTTGGTCTGATTTCCCTAGTTGTTCCTCATTTTTTTAAGGAGTTGGTTTACTTTCAAAGTAGGGGAAAGAAAAAGGTACAGGTATAGAGCCAAGAATGTATTGTCAGCCTAATTAAAAAAAAAAAAAAAAGTAAATTAAAAGCAACAGTCCAGCTTCAATGATAGCAATAATTATAGTATAAATCAGTACAGGAAAAACTATATGTTATTTCTCTTAGAATCTTTTAAAAACCACATTTTTTTAAAATATTAAATATTTAAATATTTTTTGCTGATACTATACTCACCTTCCCAAAGTCCCTCCAGTTTCTCCAGCCAAGTGGTGCTGTGCTGTCATGACGAGTCATTAACATCCTGAGTCCCCTCCTGGGAAAAATGCAGTGTTGCTGGTCGGGATCCAATTATCCTCAGTCTTTGGATGTGCTTGGGTTCATTTCTGTATTTCCTCACCATCCCTCCTTCCTTCTGGCAGCTCCCAGCTGAGTGTGAGCGTGGCCCTG